>NC_057814.1:399871846-399881573 GCF_018294505.1 Triticum aestivum | reverse complement strand
GCGGAGGCAGACGGCGGCGGGGCAGACGCGGGCTCGCGCGGGCCCTCCCTGGGCTCCGCGGGCCGGCGCGGTGGAGAGGGCGGCGGCGACAAGTGCGGCCCCCGATTCGTCGGGCGGAGGCGGCGGACACGTCCGGCGGCGGGGAAAAAAATGTCCGGGCGCGAGGTGGAAGAAGGTAGGGTTTGGACTGCGATTCGTATACGGGTGGGGATGCTCTTTTATAGCTAGAGGGAGCTAGGAGGCTCCAAATGAGGTGCGGTTTTCACCCACACGATCGTGATCGAACGACCTAGAGCATGGAAGAGAGTTTGGTGGGTTTTGGGCTGGTTTTTGAGGGGGGTTTTGCTGGACACTCAAATGGACATTGCGGTTGCCCGGTTAACCGATGGAGTACCAAACGACCTCCAAATGGAACGAAACTTGACCGGTGGTTTCCGGGTGGTATATTAAGGCCACTTGACAAGCCTCGGTCCATTCCGAGAATGTTTGACACCCGCTCACGAAAGAAAACAAGAGGGGTGCACCGGAGGAGATAGGAGCGCCGGATTGCAAAACGGACAACGGGGAAAATGCTCGGATGCATGAGACGAACATGTATGCAAATGCAATGCACATGATGACATGATATGAAATGCATGACATGAACAAAAGCAAAACGAAAGACAAAACCCGACCACGGAGGGAATATCATAGCACATAGCCGAAAATGGCAAGAGTCGGAGTTACAAATATGGCAAGTTACATGCGGGGTCTTACAACACTCCACCACTACAAGAGGATGTCATCCCGAGATCTAGGACTGAAAGAACTTCGGATATTCGGAACGGAGATGGTCCTCGCATTCCCAGGTGGCTTCCCGCTCGGAATGGTGCGACCACTTCACTTTCAGGAATTTGATTGACTTGTTGCGAGTCTTGCGCTCTGTTTCTTTAAGAATAGCAACGGGGTGCTCATGATAAGACAAATCTTCTTGGGGGTCAATCTCTTCGAAGTTGATGGTGCGCTCAGGCGTCTTGAAGCACTTGCGAAGCTGTGACACGTGGAACACATCGTGCACGTTCGCGAAGTTGGAAGGAAGCTCAAGTTGATAGGCGAGGTCGCCTCTTTTGCCAATGATCTTGAAAGGACCCACGTATCTAGGGGCAAGCTTCCCTTTGATACCGAAGCGACGAGTACCTTTCATTGGAGAGACGCGGAGGTAGACATGGTCTCCGATCTTGGAAGCCAAATCACGATGCTTACTATCATAGTAACTCTTCTGGCGCGATTGCGCGGCTTTGAGATTATCACGGATGACTTTACACATTTCTTCAGCTTCAGTGATTAAGTCATTGCCAAGAAGTTGGCGTTCACCAGTCTCTGACCAATTGAGAGGAGTACGCCACTTTCTGCCATAGAGAATCTCGAATGGGGCCTTGCCCGAACTCGCTTGGAAGCTGTTGTTGTAGGAGAATTCAGCATATGGAAGACAATCTTCCCATTTCATGCCAAAGGAAATGACACAAGCCCTGAGCATATCTTCAAGAATTTGATTGACTCGCTCGACTTGGACACTAGTTTGAGGATGGAAAGCTGTGCTGAAGCGAATGTTTGTGCCCATGGCCTTCTGGAAGGAGTCCCAGAACTTAGAGGTAAAGATGCTTCCACGATCTGAAGAAATCAATTGTGGAATGCCGTGCAAGGAGACAATTCTGGAGGTGTATAGCTCTGCCAGCTGAGCTGCTGTGATGGATTCTTTGATTGGAAGGAAATGAGCCACTTTAGAAAGCTTGTCGATGACAACGAAGATAGCATCATTTCCACGCTTGGACTTGGGAAAACCAGCACGAAGTCCATTTCGATATGATCAAACTTCCATTCTGGGATAGCAAGAGGTTGGAGGAGACCAGCTGGTCGTTGGTGTTCTGCTTTCACTCTTCGACAGACATCACATTCATTCACGAATTGAGCAATTTCTCGCTTCATTCGAGTCCACCAATACGACTGCTTGAGGTCATGATACATCTTTGTACTTCCAGGATGAATGGACAGGAGAGAATTGTGCGCCTCGTTCATGATGACTTTCCTTAGATCACCTTTAGGAACCACAATCCGGTCCTCGAAGAATAAAGTGTCTCTGTCATCAATGCGATATCACTTGTATTTGGAAAGACCCTTGTCGATACCACGTTTCACCTTCTTCACCATGTTATCAAGGAGTTGTGCCTCCGAATTTGATCTTACAAAGTAGGAGATACTATGAGGTTGGCAAGAAAGCCTTGAGGAACAACTTGGAGATTCAGCTTTCGGAAAGCTTCACAAAGATCCGGTTGGAAAGGCTTGAGAATTAAGCTGTTGCAATAAGCCTTCCTGCTTAAAGCATCTGCAATGACATTTTCTTTGCCTGGAGTATACTCAATACTCGGATTGTACTCTTGAATCATTTCGACCCATCGAGTCTGCCTGAGGTTGAGGTTGGGCTGAGTGAAGATGTACTTGAGACTCTTGTGATCGGTGAAAATGTCCACTTGTCTACCCAACAAGAGATGTCTCCACGTTATCAATGCATGGACAACTGTCGCCAACTCAAGATCGTGAGTGGGGTAGTTCTTCTCGTTGGGCTTCAACTGACGAGAGGTATAGGCCACAACTTTCTTCTCTTGCATTAACACCGCACCGAGACCTTGGAGAGAAGCATCACAGAAAACTTCAAATGGCTTGGATTCATCAGGAGGAGTCAAGACAGGAGCTGTGACTAGTTTCTCTTTGAGAGTGTTGAAAGCAACGTCACACTCAGGAGACCAGACATACTTCACATGCTTCTGGAGGAGGTTGGGAAGAGGCTTTGCAATCTTAGAGAAATTCTCAACGAATCTTCGGCAATAGCTTGCAAGACCAAGAAAACTGCGGAGCTGCTTGACATTCTGAGGAGGTTCCCAATTCACAATTGCGGACACCTTCTCGGGGTTAACAGCGATGCCCTTGGCAGAGATGATGTGACCAAGGAAAAGAACTTCATCGAGCCAAAACTCACATTTGGAGAACTTCGCATAGAATTGATACTCTCTGAGCTTGTCGAGCACCAATCGCAAATGTTTGGCATGATCCTGCTTATTCTTGGAGAAGACCAAGATATCATCGAGATACACCAGAACGAATTCATTGGTATAGGGGTTGAAGATGTAATTCATCATCCGAGAGAACACTGGAGGAGCATTGACGAGGCCGAAAGACACGACAGTATATTCATAAGAACCAAAGCTTGTTCTGAATGCTGTCTTGGGAATATCTTCTTCACGAATGCGAATCTGATGATAACCCATACGAAGGTCAAGCTTGGAGAAAACTTTAGCACCTTTGAGTTGCTCAAATAGCTCATTGATGTTGGGAAGTGGATACTTGTTCTTGATTGTCTTCTTGTTCAATGGACGGTAGTCGACACAAAGTCGGTCCGTGCCATCCTTCTTGACAAAAAGAACACCACAACCCCATGGAGAAGAACTCGGTCTGATCAAACCCAGACGCTCTTGTTCATCGAGCTGTTTCTTCAATTCCTTCAGCTCGTTGGGTCCAAGCTTGTATGGACGCTTGCAAACGGGTTCAGTGCCAGGCTCTAGTTCGATAACGAACTCAACTAGCCGATGAGGAGGCATACCCGGATGCTCTTCTGGAAAGACATCTTGATACTCACAAACGACTGGAATTTGAGAGATGGCATTCAATTCGCCCTTCTCATTGAGAGAGAAAAACCGAATGGTTTCATCACGAGTGGCAAAAATAATCACATCCTCAGAAGAGTGTGTCAATTGAATTTCCCTGGCAGCACAATCGAGTTGAGCCTTGTGCTTAGAAAGCCAGTCCATCCCGAGAATTAGATCAATATTCGAGTCACCAAGAATAACTGGAGAAGACAGAAATTCATAGTCGCCCATCTTGATGGAAACATCAGGAGCAACCAAACTAGAAGACAAAAGCTTTCCCGGAGAAACAACTTGCATAACTTTGGATAAGATCTCTGTGTCAACATTGTGCTTTGATGCAAAAGGGTATGACAAGAAAGAATGCGATGCACCAGTATCAAAAAGAACTTTTGCAGGAATATCATTAACTGAGAGATTACCCATTATCACATCAGTAGATTCCTCCGCTTGTGCTGCATTCATCATGTTCACCTTTGCAGACTTTGGATTATGCTTGACCACTGCATTGCTGGAAGATCTGACAGGAGGAGGAGGCAGACGCCTTTGGTTGAAGCACTTGTTAGCATAGTGACCTTTCTGCTGACATTTGTTGCAAGTCACCTCTGAGAGTGGACGGTGATAAGGAGCATTGGACTTTGGAGCTTGATTCTGAGACTTGTTCTGATAGCCAGAGTTGGAAGAGTTGGAAGAACAATGGCCACCTTTGTTCTTCTGTTGGTAAGGCTGACGAAACGGAGGAGGAGGAGGCAACCAGAACTTCTGTTGCTTAGCAGTCACAAGTGAGGAAGAAGAAGACTGAACTGCGTCCCTGACTCTCTTCTTAGAAGCCTCACACTTGAGCTGAGCAGCCTCTTGCTTCAGTGCCATATTGTAGAATTGATCAAACTGAGTAGGCTCAACAAGAACGAGAGCTAACTTCAGATCCTCTTTAAGGCCACCTCTGAAGTGATAGATCATGCTCTTCTCATCAGGAACGTCTTGTTTAGCGAAGTGAGCAAGTTTCTGAAACTGGATGTTGTATTGATACACAGACATGTTGCCTTGCTTGAGATTGCGGAACTCCTCACGCTTGCTCTCAACAACACTTTGTGGAATGTGGTGCGCTTTGAAGTCCCGACAGAAGTCAGTCCAAGTGATCACACGACCTCCTCTGGAATCTTTGTATTGCTGAAACCAATCAGCAGCTTGGTCCTTGAGCTGGAAAGAAGCGAACTTGACATAGTCCTCAGGCCTGACATTGCTACATTCAAAATGCTTGTTGATGTCCACGAGCCAATCATCGGCATCCGTGGCCTCGGCACAGTAGCTGAAAGACTTGGGCTGATTTGCGAGAAACTGGTTGAGTGTAGCGAAGTGAAACTAATTGTTGCCTTGACCTTGATTGCCTTGATTGCCTTGCCCTTGAGTACGTTCTTGCAAGAGTTGCAGAATCATCTGAGCATTGGCGTTGGTGCCTGCCATGATAGCTTGCCATGCCTCCGGAGGTGGAGGTGGTGGCGGAGGATTCGCTTGACTGCCTTCATTGCGATCTGGATTCTGACGCGTTGGCGGAGCCATCCTGAAGAGGGTGACATCCGTTAGCATCTTGATAGACAAATAGATAAGTAGAATCAACGGATAGAAATTGCAACATATAGTCTTCACAATAAACATTCGAACGAAGATGAACGAATGAATTCCATAGTAAATCATCACACTTCCATTAAGTTGAGAAGCCACTTGAAAAAGATATGAATCAACATATGAATTCGAAGCAACTCGAATACCACAATTCAAAACAAAACAAAATATTGGCTTGCAGAATAAGCCGGAACAAACATATGATAGATATTTCGTCCGAAGTTTTCGTGGTGGGGCCCACACGGGCTCAATCGTACAGCACCATCATGTACAAGGCTGTGCACATGACATACGAAGCGTCCCCGAGTCGGCATAGCCATGGACTCTTTAAGACACTACGAGACCACTGTAAAACCAACCGTGTACAGGCGGACCACTAGACGTCGAACCCCAATCTCATATCATGCATCTGTCGGAAAGATATCCTAAGGCTACTTGAATTCCCACTTATAAACTCCCAAAACTTTCTGGTTATGCAATCTGGTGTAGGGGATACAGGGGACACAAAATATATCACCCAAACTAGCAATCCCTAGATCGATCTGTATCCATCCGTCAACACATAACCAAGAAACCTTCGGAAATCGTTTACCTCAACCTTCGAAAAACATCTGTTATACAAGTTATGGCAATACTCCCGAACTCCCGCCCCAGTACTGGGTGGCGTCGAGGTGATCTCACCAACAACTGCATAAAAGAGATTTCGATGTCGGCGAAACTCAAGTATTCCAGAACTGCAACGATAAAATTGTGACGACAACACCTCGGAGCTCAACTCCCCGGGACACTGCCACAACCCCTAAATGTCAGGAGGCACCAAGAACAATGTTCTCGTCACAAAACCATCGGAACGATTCCAAGATACCCACGTGATCCTAAATTTTTTTTAGTGAAATTTGAGGAGAGAATAGTCAAAACTTCTACGCCAGGAGACTTCACCAGAGCGACGAAGGGACTGAGGAGTAAAAAGAATCCTACTCTCCGATATATATAATCCTAAGACTCAAAACATTTTTGTTCTAGACTCAACAACGCCAGCGATTCGATCAAGCAGGGGGCTCCTAAGTCGGGGATGGCTCTGATTACCAACTTGTAACGCCCACGACGCGGCTATATCTCCCACGTGTCGAGGCACGACTTAGAGGCATAACCGCATAGTGGTTTTGTCGCAAGAAGGGTCATCTTCACACAATCCCATGTAATGAACAAGAATGGGATAAAGAGTTGGCTTACAATCGCCACTTCACACAATACATAAATATTATTCATACATCATGCAAAATACAAACATATAGACCGACTACGGTCAAAATCCAGATGAAAATAAGACAACCCCAAATGCTAGATCCCCGATTGTCCCAACTGGGCTCCACTACTGATCATCAGGAAAAGACACATAGTAACGACCACGTTCCTCGTCGAACTCCCACTTGAGATCGACCCCATCATCTACACTGGCATCATCGGCACCTGCAACTGTTTTGGTAGAATCTGTGAGTCATGAGGACTCAGCAATCTCACACCCGCGAGATCAAGACTATTTAAGCTTATAGGTAAGGATGGTGTAATAAGGTGGAGTTGCAGCGGCAAAAGCATATAGGGTGGCTAACATACGCAAGAGAGAGCGAGAAGAGAAACAACGGAACTGTCGTCATCTAGCAATGACCAAGAAGTGATCCTGAACTCCTACTTACGTCATACATAACTCAGACCGTGTTCACTTCCCGGACTCCGCCGAGAAGAGACCATCACGGCTACACACGCAGTTGATGTATTTTAATTGGGTCAAGTGACAAGTTCTCTACAACCGGACATTAACAAATTCCCATCTACCTCATAACCGCGGGCACGGCTTTCGAAAGATAATACCCTGCAGGGGTGTCCCAACTTAGCCCATCATAAGCTCTCACGGTCAACGAAGGATAAACCTTCTCCCGGAAAGACCCGATCAGTCTCGGAATACCGGTTTACAAGACATTTCGACAATGGTAAAACAAGACCAGCAAAGCCGCCCGAATGTGCCGACAAATCCCGATAGGAGCTGCACATATCTCGTTCTCAGGGCACACCGGATGAGACATCCTACGAGTAAAACCAGACCTCGAGTTTCCAAGAGGGGGCCCCGCAGTCTACTCAGTTCGGACCAACACTCGAAGGAGCACTGGCCCGGGGGGGTTAAAATAAAGATGACCCTCGGGCTCGCGAAAACCCGGGGGAAAATGCTTAGGTGGCAAATGGTAAAACCAAGGTTGGGCCTTGCTGGAGGAGTTTTATTCAAGGCGAACTGTCAAGGGGGTCCCATAAATCACCCGACCGCGTAAGGAACGCAAACTCAAGGAACATAATACCGGTATAACAGAAACTAGGGCGGCAAGAGTGGAACAAAACACCAGGCATAAGGCCGAGCCTTGCACCCTTTACCAAGTATATATAGATGCATTAATTAAATAAGAGATATTGTGATATCCCAACATATCCATGTTCCGACATGGAACAAACTTCAACTTCACCTACAACTAGCAACGCTATAAGAAGGGCTGAGCAAAAGCGGTAACTTAGCCAAACAACGGTTTGCTAGGAAAGGATGGTTAGGGGCTGACATGGCAATATGGAAGACATGATATATCAAGTGATAGGTAGCGCAGCATGGCAATAGAACGAACAACTAGCAAAGCAAAGATAGAAGTGATTTCGAGGGGTGGTCATCTTGCCTGCAAGGTTCTCAGAGTTGTCGAGAGCTTGATCCTCGAAAGCGTACTCGACAGGTTCCTCGTTCACGAACTCGTCTCCCGGCTCTACCCAAGACAAGAACACAAACAAACGAAACCACAATCAACCACGAGAAATGCACAAGCAACATGATGCAAAACATGTATGATATGCAAGATATGATATGCGATGCATATGCGTGCTCCGGAAGGAAAATGATGAATATTGCAGTAACTTGGCAAACCAAGCATGCCACTGGAAAGATGAGATGATTTCGATCGAAATCGATATAAAGATCACCGGAAACGGATGCACGGTTTGCAAATGGCAAGCAAAACAAGAATGACACGAATCTGCGATTAACAGCATGATAGCACTTAAAATGCAACAAACAACAATGCTACAACACTCCAACATAGCAACAAAGCACATGGCAGTAATCTACAGGAGATGCTTGACAAAAGATGAACACTGAGCTACGGCTAGATCATAAAATACCAAGCTCAAACAAGCATGGCAAAAGTGCAAAAGATAACAGGTTCACAGACTGAAAAACTGGACATGGCAGAAAACAACATCAGGTAGCAATGTTCAGAGCACGAAATCAACATGCTACAGGAACTTAACATAGCAAAACAAGGCATGGAAATATTCTACTAGATGCATATGACAAAAAGTCCCTTACTGACCATAAGCCAAAAAGGATCAGAAGATATGATGGCAAGCATGTGAACATAGCAAGTTTCGTTATCAGGTTTCAGACTTGGCAGAAAACAGAGCATGGCAGAAATAATAATATGTAGGCCTCTTTGTGAGCTTGATGCACTCACCACAAAGGAATGCATGACAAAACAAGCATACCTACAGCAAGATGGCATATTTATGAAGTTATCCATGGCAAGAACAAAAGCATAGCATGTATGGATCAACTATAATAAGCTTGGCAAGATTGCATATCATGTTAAGAATCTGTCAGAAATATTTTATAGCAAAAGTAGAGCAAGATCGAGTCATGCTATGGCACTCCATAATTGCAAACAAGGGCAGGAATGGATCAATTACAACTATAGATACAAAACATCCTTACTGAACATCTCCAAAATATGCATGGATCTCTCTGTAGCATCAAGTTTACATGGCAACAAAATAACAGCAGACAAGGACTTAGAGAAATCACCGTCCCTGAAATCAGAAACATTATGGAGCCTACTTTGCATACTTGTGCTAGTCACCACAGAGATCACAAAAATACATGGAATACACCTTTGGAAAGATGGCATGGCATACAACAAAACACATGTAGAGCTCATGCCCATAAGATGCACATATTAAATGATACAAAAATGACAAATCTCCAAGTTCTGATAAAAACCAGCAGATAACAGCAATTAGCCATCTTGCAACAGAGATTTGGGCATCAAGATGACCTCTAATGAACATGGTGCAATTGAACAAAATGTAGAGCATCGCGAGACGAACAATTTGACACATTACACGCGCGAATCGGAGCTACATGCAAGGAGTGATGCACTATCGAACATGAGCATATGCTGTAACAAATCCAGGACTTGGAGAAAAAAATCGGGCACGGGAGAAGTCAACGCATACAGTGGATCTCAGATCCGATCGGCTCGGGCCCGTGGGCGCTCGTCTCCGGCGACGGGAGGAAGGGGAGGCCGGCGGCCGGTGATGGGAGAGTGGAGGAGGACGGTGGCGGG